>NC_138768.1:98891197-98917031 GCF_965119305.1 Pelophylax lessonae
CAATTCCGCGGTCGTGCGACCCTGTACCTTAATAAAAAAGATGTCCTTTTTTTCCCACAAATAGAGCTTTTTTTTGGTGGTATTTGATTTCCTGTGCGATTTTTATTTATTGCGCTTTAAAAAAAAAAAAAAAAAAAATGGTGATAAATCTGAAAAAAATAAAATAATATATTTACTTTCTGCTATACAACATTCCCAAAAAAAAAAAAACTTTTTTTTTTGTGCAAACGTTATTACAAACTAGGGGAAATATTTAGGTAATTTTTATTTTTATTTACTAGTAATGGCGGCGATCTGCGAACTGCGACATTGCAGCAGACAGATCGCAGCCCTAACTGACATTTTTTACACTTTTTGGGGGGGTGGGGGGTGGGGGACCATTGACCTTACTACAGTAATCAGTGCTAAAAATATGCATGGTTACTGTAATAATGACACTGTCAGGGAAGGGGTTAACTCAGGGGCGATCAAAGGGCTAAATATATGCCTAGGGGGTGTTTTCTAACTGTGGGTGGGATGGGCTTGTGGAATCAACACAGAGACCTGTGATCCTAATGAGGAACACAGGAGCTCCGGGTTCATTCCAGAGAGAACAATGGTCTGCTGTGTTTACAATGGCAGACCATCATTCTCTCTCCACGGGGAGCGATCGCGGTTACCTGGCGGCCCCGTGGATTGGCTTCACGTAGATCAGCGAGTGGTCGGTAGTTAAATAATCCTATATTGGATTGTCAAATGTAACGATGGTTTGTATTGCTGTTACTATGCTGATGTTATAAATGAGAGTGCATGCTGTGACCAACTTTCAGAATTCTCTGCCTGGAGGATGTGCAAAATTCAGAAACAGAGACAACCAATCACATCTCAGTGACATCAGTCTGGCTGCTGGAGTCCTTGCACTGTACACATCATTCATTTCCCCAGTAAGCCAGGCCAGAACTCTCTCTAGGAATCTTATTATACAATATGATTACAGGTTTGGCCAAAGAGAAGAACGAGGAAGAGTTCAGCAGCAAAAAGACACAAAGGAGCAATAAATGAATACCTAAACTCCCACCATATGTGACACTATACTAGAACTAAAAAACATTTTATTTTTTTACTTTTTTTTTTTAGATATGGATAGTAATGAAAGGTTCTTGCAACCTGTGGTTGCAGGAAAAAAAAAAAAATGTGCTGTGTATGTGCGTTTTTTTTTTTTTTTTTTTAAGTTTTGAATAGAGTGGAGAGGGATTAGCACTACTGTCAGGTTTTTGTTGCTGTGTCCTCATTGGGGAGATCACCCCCCTCTCTCTCTCTCTATGTCATGTTTACCATTATCACAGAAAGGGAAAGGAATCCCACATTTTTGGTTGTCACCAGTACAGCAATAGAGGAAAAATCTTCCAATCGTGATGCTAGTTCTGGTGCCAACTAGGGATTCCCCCACTTTGGAAGGATTTCCCCTCACTTCCTGATTTTTGGCAGTGAAGGGAAATCTCCCCAATGGGAGGCAGATGGCAGGGGTTAAAGCCCTCCTTACTCCATCTGAAATGAAAGCAAGTTTTGCTTTTAGCTCTACTTTAACCACTTAAAGCGGAGTTCCACCCAAAAGTGGAACTTCTGCTCATTTGCTTCCTCCCCCCCCCCCCTCCGGTGCCATATTTGGCACCTTTCAGGGGGGAAACGGGTACCTATTTGACAGGTACCCTTCCCCACTTCCGGGAGACAACGCTGCGGCACGGCGCTATCCCTCGGAATTTTGGCCCCCCTCCTCCTTCCCCCGCCGCCAAGCCAATCCCAATGGGCAGCGTGCTTCGCGCATGAGGGACCCGCCCGTGAAGCCGTAAGGCTTCATTGCCGGGTTTCCTCACCGGCAATGGTGACAGCAGCACCCAACAGCCGATGGAAACATTGGCTGCAGTGCCGACATCGCTGGACTCCAGGACAGGTAAGTGTCCTAATATTACATGTCAGAAGCTACAGTATGTGTACAGTATGTGTAGCTGCTGACTTAATTTTTGGAGGGGGAGGCTGGAACACCGCTTTAAGGACCGGAAGGTTTTACCCTCTTAATGACCAGGCCATTTTTCCAATACAGCAATGCGTTACTTTAACTGACAATTGTGCAATCGTGAAATGCTGTACCCAAATAAAATTGATGTCCTTTTTTTCCCACAAATAGAGCTTTCTTTTGGTGGTATTTGATCATTCCCAATAAAAAAATTGTTTTTAAAAAAAGATGTAATTTTTATCAATTTTAGGCCAATATGTGTTCTGCTACATATTTTTGGTTTAAAAAAAAAATCCCAATAAGTGTATATTGATTGGTTTGCGCAAAAGTTATGTCTACAAACTAGGGGAAAGATTTGTCGTCATTTTTTTTTACTAGTAATGGCGGCGATCAGCAATTTTTAGTGAGACTGAGACATTGCGGAGGACAGATCATGAACCTAACTGCCATTTTTGACACTTTTGGGGGGGATCAGTGACATTGCTACAGTAATCAGTGCTAAAAATATGCACGGTTACTGTACTAATGACACTGGCAAGGAAAGGGGTTAACACCAGGGGTGATCAAAGGGTTAAATGTGTGCCTAGGGGATGCTTTCTAACTGTGTGGGGAATGGTCTCACTGGATGAACACAGAGACCTGTGTTCCTAAATGGGATGAAAACAGGATCTCTGTGTTCATAACTGACAGAACAGCGTCCTGCTGTGTTTACATCATCGTTCTTTCTCCATGGGGAGCCATCGCAGGGTTTGTAGAAAAAGAAATGGGTTGCACTCCATCATGGTTGCTTGAATTTATTGAAGTATCGTCATGCCAAACATCCAGACAGGAACAGTTAACGTTTCACACAGGTCTCTGTGCTTGTTCACAACAAACCTACAGCAGGACACAGACTCTTAAAGGGTGCCCAGCAGACATCGCGGCTGCCAGACCCACTAACTGCGACACAAAGTGACGTACATGTACGTTGTTTCACGTAACAGAGCCGACCTACCGCAGTATATCTATGGCGGCTGGTCGGCAAGTGGTTAAAGTTGAACTTTAATCAGATCATAGTTACATAGTTAGGCTCCTTTCACAGTATCCGTCCGTTGGACGGATTCCGTTTTTCTCAGCGGGGGATCGAGCCGCCGATCCCCCGCTGAGCAGCAGGATGACAGCTGTGTCTCTGTGCTGTGTGCGGAGACACAGCTGTCAGTTCCCCATGCATCTCTATGGGGGAAATCGGATGGGAACGGACCGTCGGTCCGTTCTCATCCGATCCGCTGGACGGATGGAAAATAGGGTTTCCATCCCTCCAGATTTGACGGATCGGATCCGATGCCCCATAGGAATGCATAGGGGGACCGTTCAGATCTGCCAAAAAAAAAACGGACAGGCGGATCTAAACGGTCCGCCTGTGTGAAAGGCCCCTTAGGGCTCTTTCACACGGTCCGCCTCCGTAGGCGGATCCGTGCTGCTCAGCGGGGATCGATCCGCGATCCCCGCTGAGCCGGCGGATGACAGCTCAGTCTCCGCTTGCAGTGCGGAGAGAGAGGTGTCAGAGCCCCCACTGCTCTCTATTGGGAATCGGATGAGAGCGGACCGCCTGTCCGATCCGATCCCCAGGACGGATGGAAAATAGGGTTTCCATCCGTCCAGATTTCACGGACAGGATCGGATGCGGATGGCAGCGGACATGTCCCCGCTAACATCCGCTGCCCCATAGGGATGCATGGGGCATCCGATCAGATCCGCCTAAAAAACTGACAGGCGAATCTGATCGGACCGCCCGTGTGAAAGAGCCCTTCAGGAAAAAAGGATACAAGTCCATCTAGTTTGGGGGGTCAGCAACCCATAGATCACAATCTACCAGTGGATCACAGACAGGTGACTGGAAGATCGCGGTCTGGGCTTGCTGACCCGCCATTCCAGAGCATCAGAGTGCAATGCAGAGGGACCACTTGTAAAGTTGGAGGTGTAGTAGGGAGCAAGAGCCACATAACCCGATTCCTCCTCTGTAGTGCTGGCTCCTGTCCCATGAGGAGTGATACCAACTGTACCCCACCTCTTTCCTAAGTAGCGTTCTCCAGAGTGGTGCCAGCAAGAAAGAAGAGGTCTTCAGGTCAGTGTGACCCAATACACTGGGCATTATAGTATAGGGCTGACACTGGCACTGGTTTACCCACATTGCAGGTGCAGGGCCACATACCTGCAGGTTTGCTGCGCTTAGTCATAGACTTCTATTATATCCTGCGGGTTTGGTGAACCACCTGATTTAAACCCATGATTGTCATGCAATGCACACAAATGCTGCGCGGTAGTACAGCAATTAAAGGTTTAAATCCGGTGTGAGGAGAGGACACTGTGCCCAGTGATCTTTGACTTCTCCCATGTTGTTCAGGTAGATCTCCTCCTCATTAAGGTTGCCAACCCCTCATCTATTTCAACCAAGAAAAAAGAAAAAAAAAATGAATAAATACATAAATAATCCACACAATCCTATATCCTCAGCTGATCCAGAGGAAGGCAAAAAAAAAAACACAGCAAAGTATGATCCAATTTGCTCCAGCAGGGGAAAAGTTCCTTCCCGATCCCCCAAGAGGCAATCAGATATTCCCTGGATCAACTTTACCTATAAATATTAGTACCCACTTATATTATATACACCCAGGAAAGATTTCAGGCAATCTACTGAGCCAGCCAGAACCTGGCTCTGGAAGGAGTCTTTTCCACACTCTTACTGTGAAGAAACCTTTCTATATTTTCAGTATTTCCATATTTAGAGACGAAGCTGCTTTTCCTCTAGACGTGAAATAAATTCTGATAGATTACTTTATACTGGCCTGTTAGCTATCTAAAACATTAAAAATAAGTGCCTATACGGTCTATAATCCAGTATTGCAATGTCTCACCCTGCTCTGCACATGCTCAGTTGCTCTCTATTCTCAGCACTGTGCCTAAAATCGAAGCCACAAGAGGGTGATCAGCTGACAGCTTTAAGATTTACTGTTGCTTAGGGGAAAGAAAGCAACCGGAATGACACAGACTGTACTGAGGAAACAAAAAAAACACACACATTTTGGTAGCATAATATTAATCTGAAGTGTATGTGTTTTTTGTTAATGAACATTAATTGTTATCAAACTTTATGGGTAAAGTTCCACTTTAAGAAACTAAAAGTATACCCAGTGGGATAGTGGCCAACAGCAGTCAAAAACGTTCTTGCAGGCCACGTGTACATCTAGAAATGTTGCTTTATAGCAGTGGTCTCTAAACTGGCCTGGGGGCCAGATGCCACCCTTTCCTTGCTTTTATCTGGCTTTTGGGGCCATAATTCCCTCACTGACACCAATGATGGGGCACTATTCCTCCCACTAATACCAATGACACCAACAATGAGGCCCAACGACACCAACCACAGGGGCCCAGTTCTTCCCAACGACACCAACCCCGGGGGCCCAGTTCTTGCCAACGACACCAACCCCGGGGGCCCACTTCTTGCCAACGACACCAAACACGGAGCCCAATTCTTCCCAGCGACACCAAACACAGTGCCCAATTCTTCCCAGCGACACCAACCACGGGGGCCAAATTCTTCCCAGCGACACCAACCACGGGGGCCAAATTCTTCCCAGCGACACCAACCACGGGGGCCAAATTCTTCCCAGCGACACCAACCACGGGGGCCAAATTCTTCCCAGCGACACCAACCACGGGGGCCAAATTCTTCCCAGTGACCCCAACAATGGGGCCAAATTCTTCCCAGTGACCCCAACAATGGGACCAAATTCTTCCCAGTGACCCCAACAATGGGACCAAATTCTTCCCAGTGACCCCAACAATGGGGCCAAATTCTTCCCAGTGACCCCAACAATGGGGCCAAATTCTTCCCAGTGACCCCAACAATGGGGCCAAATTCTTCCCAGTGACCCCAACAATGGGGCCAAATTCTTCCCAGTGACCCCAACAATGGGGCCAAATTCTTCCCAGTGACCCCAACAATGGGCCCAATTCTTCCCAGTGACCCCTACAATGGGCCCAATTCTTCCCAGTGACCCCTACAATGGGCCCAATTCTTCCCAGTGACCCCTACAATGGGCCCAATTCTTCCCAGTGACCCCAACAATGGGCCCAATTCTTCCTACTGAAACAAACGATGGGGCACAAATTTTTTCTTCACCGATGTCGGGACCTTCTTTGCTCACAATGACCACATTCTGGCCCTTTGTTTAGAAAGTTTGGAGACCCCTGCTTATTTCTGCTCATCAGTGTATGGTAGTGCTAGTTTTTTTATGGCTTCTGGAGTGACCATAAGTGTAATGTCAGAAAGCTCCTATCACAGTGGCACCTCTAAGGGACGGGTGACACCAGAACACAGTATGGAAAAGCAGGTTCCATGTGAGTTTTCTGCACCGAGATCAAAACACACTACGGGGCTCTGTGCATCATCCTAGCAAAGCACACATACATAATGTGATTAGATAGAAATGGAATAGTCATTTATGTTCTCCTAGGGGAAATGAGCTGAGCCTGCGAGGTACATAAGGGTGTATGGTAAATGTGTATGCTGTACTTGGCAATTAGAACGTTGGGTACCTGGATGGTATATTTATAGATCTGGGTTTGGATTTATTGCTATATCAAGACTTATAAATGTGTGGACTTTTTAACAAGTCGTTTTAAATAAAGAGTATTAGGCCCCTTTCATACGATCGGACCGATTGGATCCACCTGTTTTTTTTTTTTTCACCTGTTGGTTTTTTAGGCAGACCCAACCGGGCCACCCATTCTCCCCTATGGGGAGGTGGATGTCTGCTGAGACCCGTCTGACATCCGATCCGACAAGATCTACTGACAACAGACGGATGGCGATACATTCACCATCTGTCCAGTGGGTCGGATCGGATGAAAAAAAGGACAGGCAGTTTGTTTTCATCCAATCTCCCCATAGAGGAGAGCGGGGATCTGCCTCTGCACAGTGAATGGAGATGGACCTTTCATCCGCCTGCTCAGCGGGGATCAACAGAGCGATCCCCCTATGAGCTAGCGGAGTCTGTGAAAACGGATCGGCCCCGTGTGAAGGGGGCCTTATAAGGCAAAAAAAAAAAAAAACACTGCCTCTGCAATCTGCTGTGGGGCCAATACATTGTTAATGGCAGTGCATTCGCAGGCACCAGATCGCAAGATACTGCAGTACGATGCGATTTGGTGCAAGCTCTACTTTGTGTGGATTCCGGTGTGATTTCAATCCAATCAAATAAATGGGGAAAAAAAAATAAAAAAAATCGCACTGCAAGGGAATGCACAGGAGTCACAAGAACACGCACCGCCTTCCTGTGCGATTTGGTGTGGTCCAGCCCAGAAGAGAAAGCTGTGGAAAATCTTGGAGAATGTGACCGAAGTGTCCCAGCCACAATAGATCTGAGGGGACACGAATCCTACACATGGGACCGCAGACATAAAGAATAAAAACAACGCTCAGTTTTCCATACGTGAGATAGTCAGCCGGCTAAAACACCATACACAGCGATCGTTTTATTTTGTGATATGCAGCACAACGCAATGTAACCAAAAAAGAACCGGAACTATTACATGTTATATGCCATGCTTCCTATATAACAGAACGCACCTATCACCGGAGGCCATGAGGAACCAAAAACCCGCTACAATGACGGCTCAGTATAGCTCTGCCTCCCCCAGGAATAACAACCACATACACAGATGAAGGAAATACAAAAAGGAGCTGTTTAATCATTTCTGTCCACCCAGTCCTGACATTTACACAGCTCTGCCACACAGCACAGCCCTATCTGACAAGGCAGGAGACCTGGTTTATTTTCCTGCTGCAGTTATGAAAAGTCATCTGTGACAGTAAAATGAGCAGCATAAGGGTGACGAGTTCTGCATGTTCCGTGTCAAAATTCAGCATACACGACTGGCTCCCAGTGCTGTTTCTCTCTCCCAATCTGAGCTTTGCTGTACAGGGACTGCGAAAGGCCGGGTTAAATCCAGGACCTTACATTGCTTGTATTTAAAGTGTGTGCAGTCAACCAGAATTTTTTTCCCCATTGATTTGGATTGAATAGGGAAGGGTTAAACCCTTGCCAGTTTATTTATTTTTTTCTGTCTGTGCCCCTTCGCTGAGATTTTACCTCACTTCCTGTTGTAAAGACAGAACAGGAAATCTAAGGAAAAAATAATTATTAGATCCTCCGAGGGTTCATTCACAGGGCTGTACAGCGCACAGGTCAGGGCACTTCTGTGGTGGGTAGGTCCAGGTGTTACTGATCAGCCATAAACAGGAGGTCTGTACAGATCAATGACAGGCTGTGTGCATGTGATCAGCACAGATCAATGACAGGCTCTGTGTCTGTGTGCATGTGATCAGCCATAGACAGGAGGTCTGTACAGATCAATGACAGGCTCTGTGTCTGTGTGATCAGCCATAGACAGGAAGTCTGTACAGATCAATGACAGGCTGTGTGCATGTGATCAGCACAGATCAATGACAGGCTCTGTGTCTGTGTGCATGTGATCAGCCATAGACAGGAGGTCTGTACAGATCAATGACAGGATCTGTGTCTGTGTGATCAGCCATAGACAGGAGGTCTGTACAGATCAATGACAGACTCTGTGTGCATGTGATCAGCCATAGACAGGAGGTCTGTACAGATCAATGACAGGCTCTGTGTGCATGTGATCAGCCATAGACAGGAGGTCTGTGCAGATCAATGACAGGCTCTGTGTCTGTGTGATCAGCCATAGACAGGAGGTCTGTACAGATCAATGACAGGCTCTGTGTCTGTGTCTATGTGATCAGCCATAGACAGGAGGTCTGTACAGATCAATGACAGGATCTGTGTGCATGTGATCAGCCATAGACAGGAGGTCTGTACAGATCAATGACAGGATCTGTGTGCATGTGATCAGCCATGGACAGGAGGTCTGTACAGATCAATGACAGGCTGTGTGCATGTGATCAGCCATGGACAGGAGGTCTGTACAGATCAATGACAGGCAACATTGCCCATGTGATCTCCAAAGAAGCCATCACCTGTGGTTGGGGACAGATGAGCAGTCCTGGATGCAAAGTCTTAATCCACAGACAGATACTTACCTGTCCTCAACCACAGGTGATGGCTCCCTGGGAGATCACATGGGCAATGTTGCCGGTCATTGATCTGTACAGACCTCCTGTCTATGGCTGATCACATGCACAGAGCCTGTCATTGATCTGTACAGACCTCCTGTCTATGGCTGATCACAAAGGCTCACCATACATGTTACAATCTGAACATACCAATTTACCAAAACGACCCAATATGAGGACCTACCTACGCTATCCAATCACTTTGTATTCAACCAGACAGGCCCTTGGGCTACATAGTTGTTGGTAGATCTACAATCAGATTGGGACGTACCATGTGTGGGGAGCTTACGTTCACAACTGCCCATAGTCTGGAGTGATTCGCTGTGGAGAGTGCAGCTAAGCCAATCCCATCACCTCTGAAATTCCTGGGTTTTTGTTTTTTCTCTCCCCATTGGGACTCAGGCTTGGTGCACATTGCTGTGACTTGAGAGTTTAAAGTCACATGACAAGTCGCACCCCATTAACTGCAAATGAAACGGTCTAATCAGTGCGACTCAAGACTCAAGTCGCAGTGATTTAGAAGATGGTTCCTGCACTACTTTGGGGCAACTTCATCGCAACTTGCATTGCCTTCGGTCAATGAAGTCGCAAGCAAGCCACAATGACGTAACGCAGGATGTCGGCTGTCAGATCACGTGTAAATGTAAACCGGCACGAATGTTCCTCAATGTTTTGCTCGCAGTTGGGACCCCACTGACTTGGACGGCCCAGTTTGGCTAGGGGTGTTGTCTGGTGGGTGGTAAAACCTCAACCTTCCATCATTACCACCCATGTGAAAGAGGAGAAACACCCGGCCATACCCACTGCAGGGATACGCTGAACGGTGCGATGTACAGCCATGCGAATGAGGATTTACACATTGCCATGGTAACAGGTGTCCACACTGGATGATTCCCCTCACATCTTCTTCTGGTGACAAGTTGTAGATTTCCCATCACTTCCTGTTTTGGGGACAACAATCACACCAGGAAGCATCTTATAAGCAGGGACACAGACATACAAGACAAGCATCTGACAGGGGTTCTAATCCTTCATGACTAAATCCAATAGTAAATAAATAAATAAGGCATGCAGTACAGGATCCCCATCACAGAGAAAACATCTGGGAGCCCTGGGAAACCACATCAACAGGAGGGAGATCCCCAGCACTGGGAAGGACCCCCAGCATTGAGAGACCCCCCCTGAGATCCCCAGCACTGAGAGGGACCCCCTGACATCCCCAGCACTGAAAGGGACCCCCCCCGACATCCCCAGCACTGAAAGGGACCCCCCCCCTGACATCCCCAGCACTGAAAGGGACCCCCCCTGACATCCCCAGCACTGAGAGGGACCCCCCCTGACATCCCCAGTACTGAGAAGGACCCCCTGACATCCCCAGCACTGAAAGGGACCCCCCCTGACATCCCCAGCACTGAGAGGGACCCCCTGACACCCCAGCACTGAGAAGGACCCCCCTGACATCCCCAGCACTGAGAGGGACCCCCTGACACCCCAGCACTGAGAGGGACCCCCTGACACCCCAGCACTGAGAGGGACCCCCTGACATCCCCAGCACTGAGAGGGACCCCCCTGACATCCCCAGCACTGAGAGGGACCCCCCTGACATCCCCAGCACTGAGAGGGACCCCCTGACACCCCAGCACTGAGAGGGACCCCCTGACACCCCCAGCACTGAGAGGGACCCCCTGACACCCCCAGCACTGAGAGGGACCCCCTGACACCCCCAGCACTGAGAGGGACCCCCTGACATCCCCAGCACTGAGAGGGACCCCCCTGACATCCCCAGCACTGAGAGGGACCCCCCTGACATCCCCAGCACTGAGAGGGACCCCCTGACACCCCCAGCACTGAGAGGGACCCCCCTGACACCTCAAGCACTGAGAGGGACCCCCCTGACACCCCTAGCACTGAGAGGGACCCCCCTGACATCCCCAGCACTGTGAGGGACCCCCCTGACATCCCCAGCACTGAGAGGGACCCCCCTGACACCCCCAGCACTGACAGGGACCCCCCTGACACCTCAAGCACTGACAGGGACCCCCCTGACACCCCCAGCACTGAGAGAGACCCCCCCCCATCTCTCAGGTCATACATGGCTGTGAAGTCTGAGGATGAGTGGCTAGGACAGTGATGTAATGACAGGTAAGGCCACACAGGCTGGAGATCATAGAGTACACATACACACACTGACACACACACCTGTGACCTGGGCTGCATTGGAAGGACTCCTCCATGCTATGGGAGTCTATGGGTCCTCCTCCTCTGCAGCCATTATACAGGGTCCCCGGGGGTGACAGGACACCTACCATGTAATCCATGGACTCATGCAGTGTGTGGCTGAGCCGTGCTCCCGGGTCTTCCTCCACTGGCGATCCTTCTCTAATAATCACACTGCAAATTGCTGCTGGAACTCTCCCCTCTCTGCTCTTCCTTCTCCTCCCACCTCCCTCCCTGAGTGCCACTTCGACACACCCACCTGGGCGTACCCTGCTCACTCAAGCCCTCCCATCCGGCTATACGGCGCTAATGAGCTGGCCCCGCCTTGAATATTACCAACAATCACGCCCAAAGCACAGGCTCCACCCCCTACTGTGGGAAAGTACTCTTCCTCGTCACATGACAGAGCACGTGGTTTGCTGTCTAATGTTTAACCCCTTGCTGCCCGCAGCCCCTTGTCCATAGTGAATGTGCAGAGTGTCAGATGGAGAGGGAGAAGAGCTCCGTGTCACTGAGGTCACCTGTGTGTGTGAGGGGGTTGTCTTCTATAGATTTACATAGGGGAGCCATCTTTATTTATTATACTGATATTCAAAGGGTTTCAGCAGCTCATTTAACCCCTTGTCTGCATGGACAATGTTTCCCTTGTTTTACACACATGATAAAATCTGTATTTTTTACTAGAAATTACTGTAACCCCCAAAAATATACATTTTCTGAAAGCAGAGGCCCTGGAGAATAAAACGGTGGTTGTTACAATTCTTTTTATATCACACGATATTCGTACAGTTTTTTATCAAACACAAAACTTTATTATTATTTTCCCACAAATAGAGCTTTCTTTAGGTGGTATTTAATCACCACTGGGTTTTTTATTTTTTGCTAGCTTCTGTCAGAAAATTTTGTAAATAAGTAATTTTTTTTCTTTACTGATGTGCGCTGATGAGGCGGCACTGATGGGCACTGATAGGCTGCACTGATGGGCAGCACTGATAGGTGGCACTGATGGGCAATGGTAGGCGGCACTTATGGGCAATAATAGGTGGCACGGAGAGGCAACGCTGTTGGGCCTTGATAGGCCGCACTGATGAGCACTAATAGGTGGCACTGATAGGCAGCACTTATGGGCAAAGATAAGTGGCACGGATATGCAGCACGGATAGGCAGCACTGATAGACAGCACTGATAGGTGGCACTTATAGGCAATGATAGGTGGCAAGGATAGGTGGCACTGATGGGCACTAATAAGTGGCACTGATGGGCTAGACTAGTGATGGCGAACCTTGGCACTCCAGATTTTTTGGAACTACATTTCCCATGATGCTCAACTACACTGCAGAGTGCATGAGCATCATGGGAAATGTATTTCCAAAACATCTGGGGTGCCAAGGTTCGCCATCACTGGGCTAGACTGATTAGTAAATATTGATGGGCACTGAAAAGCAGCACTGATGGACACAGAATGGACTCACTGATGGGTACAAATTGGCATCACTGATGAGCACAGATTGGTGTCACTGATGGGCACAGACTGGCATTACTGCTGGGGCTGCACTATTCAGGGCACTGATAATCAGTGCCCTGATTATTTTTACAGGTCTCCCCTGTGAGGAGATGCCGCTTATTGAATTGGACACAGCCGATTACATGGGTAAAGAACCGCGTCATCAAATCTTTACCGAGTTTGGGGTCATGCTGTGTCCCAGGGACACAGCGCCCCTGCGGTGAGACTAGGCGACGTCATATGACCTTGGCCAAGAAAAAGAAGGGATCCCGTACACCATCATTTTGTCTATACGGCAGGCAGGAGGCAGTGAGGGTCTTTACAAGTCATCAGTTTAAAGGTAAATGTGAAATAAGGTCCTGGAATGACCTCTCCCATCCTGACATTCGACACGATACTTCCTATGTGCTGCGCAACTGATGTTTATACACGTGCTTACCCTAGCCTGCCCTTTTTATATTGATGGGGTTGCTTTAAATTTTACTTTTTCTTTTATACAATCCTTTTTTTACACTTTATTTATTTCATTATTTTACTTTATTGCCATCACAAGGAGCTAACAAGGCCTCTGTGTGATTAGCATGGGCAGGTGACAGGTACTCTTTATGGAGACATTGAGCTTCTATCAGTAAGTAGGGACCTGTTTGGGGGGTAGCATGACAAGCAGGGCCGGACTGGGAATAAAAACCAGCCCTGGAAATAATTTCATACCAGCCCCATAGCATTATTATACTGACCCAACAGCAAAGCGTCATTATTTTCCTGTTCCTAAAAGGGAAAACCATGCATTTTAAAGCACATGTGAAGCGTGTATTATATGTAGATAAGACAGATATGAAATCACATAGGGTGTAATGGTGAATCCTGCAGACTCTGATGTAAAGGGGAACCCAAGGAACTCTGGAAATGTGACCAGAGACCACCTTCCACAGAAAGAAGGGGGGGTTACTGATATAAGGGGGGCCTTTATATTAGTGCCCCCTTACGTTACTGTATTCACTTCCCCCTTCCGTCACTGACCCCTACTCAGACTGGTCTGAGGGAGCTGTCACTGACCTCCTCTCAGGTGCACCGTGAAGGGCTCAGTCAGTTTGCTCCAGCTTGTTGGCTCTGGGTTTATCCTATAGTCTTCTCTCCACAGTCTACATACATCTGACTTCTCCCATGACCCCCATCCCGGCGGCACTCCCACTCCTGACTCCTCTCCAGACTCCCCCTCAGAGACTGCAGACATGATAAAAGACAAGAGATGGTCATAGGCTGTGCGGACATGGTACAGGAGATGTCAGAGGTTGCAGACATGGTACAGGAGATGTCAGATGCTGTAGACATAGTACAGGAGATGTCAGAGGATGTGCGGACATGGTACAGGAGATGTCAGAGGATGTGCGGACATGGTACAGGAGATGTCAGAGGCTGTGCGGACATGGTACAGGAGATGTCAGAGGCTGTGCGGACATGGTACAGGAGATGTCAGAGGCAGTGCGGACATGGTACAGGAGATGTCAGGGGCTGTACGGACATGGTACAGGAGATGTCAGAGGCTGTGCGGACATGGTACAGGAGATGTTAGGGGCTGTGCGGACATGGTACAGGAGATGTCAGGGGCTGTGCGGACATGGTACAGGAGATGTCAGGGGCTGTACGGACATGGTGTAGGAGATGTCAGAGGCTGTGTGGACATGGTACAGGAGATGTCAGAGGCTGTGCGGACATGGTACAGGAGATGTCAGGGGCTGTACGGACATGGTACAGGAGATGTCAGAGGCTGTGCGGACATGGTACAGGAGATGTCAGAGGCTGTGCGGACATGGTACAGGAGATGTCAGAGGCTGTGTGGACATGGTAAAGGAGATGTCAGAGGCTGTGCGGACATGGTACAGGACATGTCAGAGGCTGTGCGGACATGGTACAGGACATGTCAGAGGCTGTGCGGACATGGTACAGGAGATGTCAGGGGCTGTGCGGACATTGTACAGGAGATGTCAGAGGATGTGCAGACATGGTACAGGAGATGTCTTAGGCTGTGCGGACATGGTACAGGAGATGTCTTAGGCTGTGCGGACATGGTACAGGAGATGTCAGAGGCTGTGCGGACATGGTACAGGAGATGTCAGGGGCTGTGCGGACATGGTACAGGACATGTCAGAGGCAGTGCGGACATGGTACAGGAGATGTCAGGGGCTGTGTGGACATGGTACAGGAGATGTCAGAGGCTGTGCGGACATGGTACAGGACATGTCAGAGGCTGTGCGGACATGGTACAGGAGATGTCAGAGGCTGTGCGGACATGGTACAGGAGATGGCTGTGTGTACATGGTACAGGAGATGTCAGAGGCTGTGGAGGGGTCCCTGGTGTAGAAAGGCGCGCGCCACCACCCCGACCAAGATTAGTGCCTTCCTATAAAAATGACACCGCCCAGTGCCATTACGTCACTACTGGCCTTCCCTAGCCTAGCTGCAGCCATATACTATACGGGTGCCACCAGGGCTGGTGGAAAGATTTTTGACACCCTAGGCAACCCCCCCCCCAGCTAGGAAGGTTACTTTACATTAATGACATTAAGGACATTAATGCACTGCAGAGATCCTGGGAAAAAACAGCCTATCAATGCAGCCTATCAGTGCCTATCAGGGCCCATCAGTTCCGCCTCATGAAAGCTGAGAATTGGCCTGGGCAGGAAGGGGGTTTAAGTGCCCAGTAGGCAAGTGGTTAAAAAAAAAAGCTGTTTAGCTAGGGAAATTACTTAAAGTGGAACTAAAGGCTTTAAACATACCTGTGCAACGGACCTGCACCTGTGTCGGCATCCTCTTGTGAGTGCTGGTCTTTGGGCTTTTTCATTGGCGCATGTGCAGGGTGCATCCTCCCAGCGCTCAGAGACCGGCCCAGAGCTGTAAGCGGGGCTGCGCATGTGCAACTTCCTGATGACACACATATTGCGAAATGCATAGCACAGCCGCCCCTTGTTCATTTGGGCAGTGTAGTTCTGGGAGTTTATACATATCTGGCTTTATACCTGCCTCTTGTCACATGTTGGGTGACAGTGTTACTATTTAAGCTGACCTGAGTAGCTGGTAAAATTTTAGGCACCTGGCATGGCCAATTGCTCTGTTATATCATGTGCATCATTATCTCTGTTACTTAAGTCCTGTTTACATCATTGCCCTCTTGTTACACTGTGTAAATATTACTAGGCATCAATATACTAAAGCCTGGTACACACTATTAGTTTTTATTTATTTTTTTCATTGAACCCAGTAGAGCTAAAGGAAAAAAGAAAATCTGAAAGCTCCGTAGCAGCCAATGTACTAACAATGCAATGTTAGTACAGCAATCTCCCCCGCTGTGCTATTGTGTTCTGACAGGAGGATGGCCCCCCGCCAAAAAGCTTCAGTCAGCCCTCTTATCCATTGGCTGAGAACGCTGAGCAGGAGGCAGTCAGCAAACATTTTTTAATCATGCCCCATCAACAGAAGCCGGTCGGCTTCTGTGGGACCAGCTGCAGTACACATGGGCCTAATGTGGGCCGGTTTCTATTGAACCAACCGATGCTGCCCGACATTCAGCCTGCGTGTACTAGGCTTAATTTTGCCTTTGATTGATTTGGTGTCTACTTCTTTAAAACCTCCCTGGCGGTATGATTCTGTCAGGAATTATATACCAAAAGCGGTACAATTCTTTTCATGGAAATTTGGCGTTATGTATTATAGGCCTACAATTCTTAGTAATTACTGACTTAAACCTGACCAAAACAAGAGTCTAGTAGACATCCCAGATGTGATAAATTTGAAACACAAACGCATGAATTATAATCGAATCAATAATATAATTTTATTATATAATATATAATATATATAATAAAATTATATTATTGATTAGATTATAATTCATGCATTATATATTATATATATATATATATGTGTGTGTGTGTGTGTGTGTGTATATATATATATATATGCAATATATAACGCATGAATTATAATTGAATCAATAATATAATTTTATATATATATATATATATATATATATATATATATATATATATATATATACATATATATATATATATATATATATATACAGTGGGTACGGAAAGTATTCAGACCCCCTTAAATTTTTCACTCTTTGTTATATTGCAGCCATTTGCTAAAATCATTTAAGTTCATTCTTCTTCCTCATAAATGTACACATAGCACCCCATACTGACAGAAAAACACAGAATTGTTGACATTGTTGCAGATTTATTAAAAAAGAAAAACTAAAATATCACATGGTCCTAAGTATTCAGACCCTTTGCTCAGTATTTAGTAGAAGCCCCCTTTTGATCTAATACAGCCAGGAGTCTTTTTGGGAAAGATGCAACAAGTCTTTCACACCTGGATTTGGGGATCCTCTGCCATTCCTCCTTGCAGATCCTCTCCAGTTCTGTCAGGTTGGATGGTAAACGTTGGTGGACAGCCATTTTTAGGTCTCTCCAGAGATGCTCAATTGGGTTTAAGTCAGGGCTCTGGCTGGGCCATTCAAGAACAGTCACGGAGTTGTTGTGAAGCCACTCCTTCATTATTTTAGCTGTGTGCTTAGGGTCATTGTCTTGTTGGAAGGTAAACCTTCGGCCCAGTCTGAGGTCCAGAGCACTCTGGAGAAGGTTTTTGTCCAGGATATCCCTGTACTTGGCCGCATTCATCTTTCCCTCGATTGCAACCAGTCGTCCTGTCCCTGCAGCTGAAAAACACCCCCACAGCATGATGCTTCCACCACCATGCTTCACTGTTGGGACTGTATTGGACAGGTGATGAGCAGTGCCTGGTTTTCTCCACACATACCGCTTAGAATTGAGGCCAAAAAGTTCTATTTTGGTCTCATCAGACCAGAGAATCTTATTTCTCACCATCTTGGAGTCCTTCAGGTGTTTTTTAGCAAACTCCATGCGTGCTTTCATGTGTCTTACACTGAGGAGAGGCTTCCGTCGGGCCACTCTGCCATAAAGCCCCGACTGGTGGAGGGCTGCAGTGATGTTTGACTTTCTACAACTTTCTCCCATCTCCTGACTGCATCTCTGGAGCTCAGCCACAGTGATCTTTGGGTTCTTCTTTACCTCTCTCACCAAGGCTCTTCTTCCCCCCCCCCCCCCCCCGATAGCTCAGTTTGGCCGGACGGCCATCTCTATGAACGGTTCTGGTCGTCCCAAACGTCTTCCATTTGAGGATTATGGAGGCCACTGTGCTCTTAGGAACCTTAAGTGCAGCAGAAATCTTTTTGTAACCTTGGCCAGATCTGTGCCTTGCCACAATTCTGTCTCTGAGCTCTTCAGGCAGTTCCTTTGACCTCATGATTCTCATTTGCTCTGACATGCATTGTGATCTGGAAGGTCTTATATAGACAGGTGTGTGGCTTTCCTAATCAAGTCCAATCAGTATAATCAAACACAGCTGGACTCAAATGAAGGTGTAGAACCATCTCAAGGATGATCAGAAGAAATGGAAAGCACCTGAGTTAAATATATGAGTGTCACAGCAAAGGGTCTGAATACTAAGGACCATGTGATATTTCAGTTTTTCTTTTTTAATAAATCTGCAACAATGTCAACAATTCTGTGTTTTTCTGTCAGTATGGGGTTCTATGTGTACATTCATGAGGAAGAAGAATGAACTTAAATGATTTTAGCAAATGGCTGCAATATAACAAAGAGTGAAAAATTTAAGGGGGTCTGAATACTTTCCGTACCTACTGTATATGTGTGTGTGTGTGCATATATATATATATATATATATATATATACATATATACACATATATATATATATATATATATATGCATATATATATATATATACCGGTGTATATATATATATATATATATATATATATATATATATATATAATATAAAATGTGTTATGTGTTTGTGTTTTGTGCAACGTTTTTTTTTTTTTTTAATTTCCCTCCCTAGTTCCGCTCCCATGCAGCATTGCTGCTGCAGGGAACGGAACTAGGAAGTCATCACACCGACGGAAGACGGAGGAGCGGCGGGACTCTCGGCTGGCGATCTCAGCAATGAGAGATCATCGCTGGATCACCAGGAGAAGGTAAGAGAACACCGCTGCGCTCTCTGCACATCCACCCCGAGCGTGACTCGGGGTTACCGCTCCTGATAGAAAAAATCAACCCCTAGTCACGCTCGGGATCACCGCCAAGGAGGTTAAAATATCATTATCCCTGAGTGGTTTACTATCAGTGATTTTTTTTGTTATACATGGCATGGGTGTACTCATCTGGGTTTGTCAGGGAGGCTGAGGATCTTGAGAAGGTTGAGGCCAGCATCAGAGGACCCATCTCAACAAGCAGCTCCTTCAGGGGTAGCGCTACAATGGTAACTACACATCGAATAAAAGCTAAAATCCCGGCTTCCTTGACTGTAAAGGACAGGAATGTTTAGTTCCGCTTTACCTGTTTCCCACATTCGCGGCATGCCCTCAACAATAGGTGTCACACATACTAGTGTGCTTATGTCAGCTCTCAACCAAACATGTCAAAAGGCTGATATAATAACTGATCTCAAGCACAGCGCGATGGAAACTGCAAATTAAACAGAGGCTAAGGTGGCAGAAAGGATAGGAGGGGTTAGTTTTGCTTTACTCCCCCAAAACCTAATATATTTTCTGACAGAGACCCTGTAGAATAAAACAATGGTTGTTGCAATTTTTTATGTCCCATGACATAACAATTTGTTTATCATATAAAAGTACACTAGGGCTTAACAGACCCAGCATGTGTGTGGGTCGGCCCGGCGTAGAGTAGCCAAGTTAACCACTTGCCGACTGCCTGCAGAAAATGTACATGATTCAGCCTGTTTGGGGTTAGGGGTGCGCTGCACCGGACACATATAGCGGATTACAATTACTGGTAACTAGGTATCATGTGATCGGTCATAGCGATCACATGATACCACTAAAAACAAACTGTCCTTAATGGATTTCCATTTATGAACAGATTGCTTACAGTTGTGATCTGTGATTGGGCTACAGCAATCACATGGTACCTGGCTCCCTGTACCATGTGTATGGCTGTGACCAATCACAGATCACAACCATAAGCAAGTTGTTCATGAATGTTAACCCATTTACAAGAGCTAAAATTATTGCTTAAACAGTGATCATCACGGTATAAGCAATAACAGTGTAAAAAGAAAAATCCTGATCAACCCCCCCAGATTAGTACAGTGTCACTTTAGTGACACTGAACTACTATGATGACAGGATGTACAAAAAAAAAAAAATAGTGAAAAAAGAAAAAGAAATGTTTAAAGAATGTTGATAAAAAATTGTTTAAAAAGCCAGTATCCCTAATCACTGCCACACCAGTCATAGGAAAATGCTGTATTGCACTAGTGACAGTATGTCAAGAAAATTGTAAAAAAAATATTATTTAATTTCCTTATTTCCAAAAAGTTGTGACAACAAATTACAACTTCAAAAAATGCACCATGCCTTGTATTAAAGACTTGAGACTGTCTACTTTCTAAAAAGGGTAATTTAGTGGGTATTTGTACAGTCCTGGAATTTTAAGGGCCTCAAGAAATGAGATAGGCGGTCAGTACATAAATATTGATCAATTTTCAAATATATATACCATAGTGTGTAGACGCTGTGACTTTCACACAAACCAAATAATATATATATATTTATAGGGATTTTTTTTTTCCAAAGACATGTAGCAGAATACATTTTGGCCTAAATTTATGAGCAAATTAGATTTTTTTGGATATGTTTTGCAACATTTGGTCTTTTTTTATTTATATAGAAAAAAAAAAGAAAAAACTCAGTGGTGAACAAATATGACCTAGAAAGTTCTATTGATGTGATGTCAGAAGCCCCATCCCTTGTCTATTAAAGTACTGTCAAAGCCGAAGATCTGGCATAAGGCAGGTGGCCTCTTAGGAGTTTTTTTATTTTTTTCTATATTTCAGGTCCTGGCGGTCATTGTGATTGACAATAGATTTACATCGAGGGACACTATTTTTCTTCTTTTTAATAAAGGACTTGTCAAAAACAGTTTCCTGTGGTTTTACATTTTTTACACTTGTTTGGTGAATGAGTATGGGTACCATATACTCGATAACCATTCACATAGAGGGGGGGGGGGCCCTTGTTAAAGGGGGCTTCCAGATTCCGATAAGCCCCCCACCTGCAGACCCCCACAACCATACTCCAGGGTTGTCGGGAAGAGGCCCTTGTCCCCATCAACATGGACACAAGATGCTTTGGGGGCATCCCAAAGCACCCTTCCCATGTCGAGGGCAAGCTGCCTGGTATGGTTCAGGAGGGCCTTTCCTGGCCTGCCAGGCTTCATGCTCAGATAAGGGTCTGGTATTGATTTTGGGGGGGACCCCACGCCGTTTTGTTTTAAATTTTGGCGTGGCATTCCTCTTAAAATCTATACCAGTTCCAAAGGGCCTGGTATGGATTTGGGGGGGGGGGGGGGGGGCCCACACCGTTTTTTTTTTTTTTTTTAATTATGGCGTGGAGTTCCCCTTAAAATCTGTACCAATTTTGGGGGGGACCCCACGCTGTTTTTTTTTTTTTTTTTTTGCCATAGGGTTCCCCTTAACCACTTAGATACAGGGCACTTTCACCCTCTTCCTGCCTAGACCAATTTTAAGCTTTCAGTGGTCATTGGCGTTTATGGGAAATCTTGGTCTGCTTGGCATGGCACTGCTCGCGAACCATAAGTGACAGGGGCACCAAACTTGGGGAGCACTGAGAGAGGACCCAGGACTACAACATATCTATACATTATAAAAGTGGGGTATGTCTGTACACTATACTGACTGCACTAAATTTACTGAACACACTATCCACTTACTACCTGCTTTACCTCAATTGTCACACACTGTACATGGCTGGCGTGTAACCAGCAGCCTTATATAGGGTGGGGCGTAGACTTAGCCCCTGAGCCATGATTTTGCCTGCCTTTGGCCAATCATGACTCTCACAGTACATTGTGCTGTGATTGGCCAAAGCATACAGGTCAGGTGCATGCTTTGGCCAATAAATAAACTGCAACAGCGCAGTGCAATATGGGGCTCTGATTGGCAGACGAACTTCCCGCCGAGTGCCCCATTTGTTTGTGTGTTCAGCGTTACGTTCGACTCAAACACAGGGCCTATCCCTAGTGTATAGTGTTGTATGACCACGCAATTGCCAACACAGTACTTAATAGCAAAAAATGCCCTGGTCAGAAGAGGAAAAACCTTCCGGCGTTCAAGTGGTTAAGAAGTCAATACAAATAAGGGGTTACAAGAGAAGTTTGGAATCAAAAAAAAAAACCTTCATGCTCACCTAGATGGCTGCAGCATCAATCCAATGAGATCACTCAGTTCTCGGGCTTCAATTAGCAGAGAGCTATGACTGTCAATCTCTGGCTCTCTGCTCTGCCCCTCCAGAACTCACTGGAGCACTGGGCTGTGCAGGGGGTGGGAGCACCTGACTCAGGCTCTCACTGGTGCACTGAGAGGGTGGGTCAGCTGCCGGTCACGCATCTGAGTGGATCCTGAAATTATTGTCAGGATCCCTGCAAAGCCTGCAGCGACTCTGGATATCAGTGCTTTGTAGGGTGTACAGCAGTATCGACTACTCTTTCCCTCCTTGTACTGGAACCTCCCCCAACACCCCCAAAGGGGTTCCTCTCTTTATTCTGTTTACTCGAAATGCATCCTAAAACTCAGCAGGCTACTGATACTTATTAGCACTGCCCCAAACAAGATGGCCATGGAAGGTCACAGGGGGTTGCAGCGGCCAATCAGACAGCCGCTCCCCTGGTGACACTTATGGAGGCAGCAGAGGAATATCATTCTCCTAAAACTCTACTCCATCCCCAAGGCAGCAAGACGCCACCTGCTCGGTAGAGTAGCAAGTACACCAGCCAACAGCCATACCCAATATCTCTTGTGCAACCATACTTGTTTTCATTCATTGCATTTGTATGACGTGTGCAGGAGTCTTTACATTTCATTATTATATTATTTGTAAAATGTTTAACAAAAAATAACAAAATATTGCATGTATGGTGGCTGTATTCCTGTTCTTTTTTAGGATTTTTGCCTTTATTTTTACCTGATGATCCTGCCAGTAACACACTTCCTGCATAAGGATGACAACGTTCACTGTACTGTATCTATAGAAGAGAAGCGTTGTCACCCTAATGCCTAGTACACACGATATGAATATCGGAGGAAAAATACTGCTTTCAAAATGATCATCTGATAATCTGATCATTAGTACACAGTTTTCAAAAGCCGATCATGACAGTTCATGAGAAAATTTTCAAAGAGACAAACATGAAAATTTTCCTCGTATTTTAACAGAAAGAAAGATTTTCATGGAATTAGTACTGGATTTGAAACAAATTGTGTGGCCAAGACCACGCATGCTCAGAAGTGAAAGAATACATTACAATACATTAAATCACTTCCGAAGTTGTATTCTGTCGTACAAGACTTTTTGTAACTTTAGTAACCTATTGGTTTTCAATATGAGACCAGCATGTAAAAAAAAAAACAGATGATTATTCGTCCCATATTCTTATCTTTTGTACTAAGCATTACACACAAAGTGTATTCAGAATACCTCTCCATAACATGATACCTGGTACACACAATCAGATTATCTGACAAATGATCGTCCATTTTATTTTATTTTTTGCATGCTAATCTTATATCAAAAATAAAAGAGGTTTTTAAAGTTACGAAAATTCTCATAGGTCAGAATAAAAATTTGGAAGTGATGTATTGTATTTATGTAGCACAGTTCCCAGCCGTTGTGCTGGATATGGGTCCGCCTGGGTTACCGCTAGAAACAACAGCACATTTAAGCATGTTTCTCCAAGTGTGAGCACTGACACAATGACCAGTCCAGTATCTTTGGGTTTTTTATATTTTTTGAGAACTTGGATGGGAGAAGGGAATGAGTGGGATACTCCTTTGGCTCAACTATTCACAAATTGCTAGGGACAATTGAAAAATGCCATTTGGCACTGGCTTGACGCTGGCTGGATGCCGGTCAACGCCGATTAACGCTGGTTAACGCTGAACTGACTTTTGACTGCTTTCCTGAATGAAGAAGTCCTCTTTAAGCTCCCTTAAGCACTCCTTGCTGAGGTAGCTACATGTATACTCTGCTGCACTGCTGAACACTCCAGGGCCCACAGCGGCACCCCCTTTCTCTGTCTTATCTTCAGGGCTTAGACACTGGCACCCCCTTTCTCTAAGCCTTCTCCACAGGTTAGCTGGCTCCCGGATCCCTCTGACCTTCTGGAGTGGCCCCCTCTCCTAGGCAGACCCCTGGGCGGTTTCGAGTACTCACTACACTGTTTTCCCTGAAAATTCTGCCCAGCAGCTCCACTCAGTCCACAGCACTCTGGATCCCTCTCTGCAGCCCAGCTCAACCTTCGTCCTCTAGGCCGACTGCCCAGGACACCCTCACTTGCTGTAACAGGAGGAGAGAAAGCCATCACCCTCCTCCTGGGACTCTGCTTCCTGCCAAAGATGCCCTGTCACATGCTCCCCTCAGACTTATAACTCATCCCAGGGTGCATTGCAGCAAACTCCACCCACTGAGACAGCCATAAGCCCTGGTGTGCTATTGGCTAGGTTTCCTCCACTGTCCAATA
This sequence comes from Pelophylax lessonae, assembly GCF_965119305.1. Lineage (NCBI taxonomy): Eukaryota > Metazoa > Chordata > Amphibia > Anura > Ranidae > Pelophylax > Pelophylax lessonae. Next base: position 98,915,709 of record NC_138768.1, read on the forward strand.
AGAGCCCTCATTGGAAACAGTGGGAAGACTCCCCAGACTCAACAGGTCACACCTGGAAACATGTGACAGCCTAACTAAATGATCAGGCCCTTATATGCAGACAGGGCCACCTATATGCTTTTTATAGCACCTACCTAGGAGGGTGCTACATCTCTATTGCATTTTTGGATGACCACTGTCCTGATTAAACGAAAATCGTACAATTTGGTATTGTACGAGAAAGATTTTCGCGTATGTCCCTTCGGATAATTTAGGATGAACTGTCGTGATCGGCTCTTGAAAGATGTGTACTAACGATCAGAATATCGCTTTGATATCAGTATTTTTCGTATGATTTTCTGATCATGTGTACGAGCCTTTAGCCCTGGTTCACACTGCCACGACTTGTCTTGTGTCCTGAGAGTACAAAGTCGCATGACAAGTTGCGTCCTTTTAACTGCAATGGAACCATTCTAATCAGTGCGACTCAAGTCGATCCGACTTAGAAAAAGGTTCCTGCAGTACTTTTGGTGAGACTTTGGCAAGACTTGAATCGACTTCTGTTAAAGAAGTCATATGCAAGCAGCGGTGAAGTCGCGCTGGGATGTCGGATTCAAAGTCGCTGCGGCAGTGTGAGCTGCCCCCGGGCTTAGGGTGGTGTTTTCTGTGGTTCGCAGGGAGAGCTCTGAGTAGGCTGATAACAATGTTTGAGATTTCAGTGGAGCTTTGTCAGCTCACTACTAGAAGATAAGAGCTTACTGGATTTTTAGCAAGATCAACACATGTTGTATGATTCTCCTGCAGGAGAACATAGCTGGTAAAACAACATGGCTGCCACATCTGTGAGAGAATCCTTTGTTTCTGTGGGATTGATGAGCCACCCAGGTACCCATAAACCCCTGACCAGCCAGCATTCCAATGCCTATTTGGTATTTGCCACCATTGCCAGACCAGATCTTGCTGCTTCCCTTCATTTGTCTTGGTCTGCCACTCTCAAGCAGACTATATTGTACTTGGGAGTCATCTAGTAGTGTACGAAGGACATCAATCAAGCTAAAACTATGGGTTTGTAAGCCAATCACTCCCTAAGACAAGGGCACAGAAGCAGTTTCTCTCCAACATATAGACTTTGAAAGTATAAATAATACATAAACCTTTGAGAAAGATAGCCGTGAGAGATATGCATTAATGTTTAACAGAATTTTACAATTTCTGAAGTGCTGGCTGAGTACCATCATTTTATTCAGGTCACAGCATACGTATAAAAACATCGGTAGCATTGCATGTAGAAAATGCAGCTATGTTATTATTTACCTAGTAGATTTCTTAGCAACTTGCCACAAT